>NW_028270140.1:11250061-11255061 GCF_037043375.1 Chiloscyllium plagiosum | reverse complement strand
AGAGAGTGTAGTGTGTGTGTGTGTGTTTGTGAGAGAGAGTGCAGTGTGTGTGTGTGTGTGTTTGTGAGAGAGAGTGTAGTGTGTGTGTGTGTGTTTGTGAGAGAGAGTGTAGTGTGTGTGTGTGTGTGTGAGAGAGAGTGTAGTGTGTGTGTGTGTGTGTGTGTGTGTGTGTGTGTGTGTGTGAGAGAGTGTAGTGAGTGTGTGTGTGTGTGAGTGTGTAGTGAGTGTGTGTGTGTGTGTGTGTGTGTGTGTGTGTATGTGTGTGTATAGTGTGTGTGTGTGTAGTGTGTGTGTGTGTAGTGTGTGTGTGTGTGTAGTGTGTGTGTGTGTGTGTAGTGTGTGTGTGTGTAGTGTGTGTGTGGTGTGTGTGTGTAGTGTGTGTGTGTGGTGTGTGTGTGTGAGAGAGAGTGTAGTGTGTGTGTGTGTGTGAGAGAGTGTAGTGAGTGTAGTGAGTGTAGTGAGTGTAGTGAGTGTAGTGAGTGTAGTGAGTGTAGTGAGTGTAGTGAGTGTAGTGAGTGTAGTGAGTGTAGTGAGTGTAGGTGTGTGTAGGTGTGTGTAGGTAGGTGTGTGTGTGTGTGTGTGTGTGTGTGTGTGTGTGTGTGTGTGTGTGTGTGTGTAGTGTGTATAGTGTGTGTGTGTGTGTATAGTGTGTGTGTGTGTGTGAGTGTGTGTGTAGTGTGTGTGTGTGTAGTGTGTGTGTGTGTAGTGTGTGTGTGAGAGAGTGTAGTGTGTGTGTGTGTGTGAGAGAGAGTGTAGTGAGTGTGTGTGTGTGTGAGTGAGAGAGTGTAGTGAGTGTAGTGAGTGTGTGTGTGTGTGTGTGTGTGTGTGAGTGAGTGAGTGAGTGGGTGTGTGAGAGAGAGAGAGAGTGTAGTGTGTGTGTGTGTGTGTGTGTGTGTGTGTGTGTGTGTGTGTGTGTGTGTGTGTGTGAGAGAGAGAGAGAGAGAGAGAGAGTGTAGTGTGTGTGTGTGCGCGTGTGTGTGAGTGAGTGTAGTGAGTGTGTGTGTGTGAGTGAGAGAGTGTAGTGAGTGTGTGTGTGTGTGTGTGTGTGTGTGTGTGAGAGAGAGTGTAGTGTGTGTGTGTGTGAGTGAGAGAGTGTAGTGTGTGTGTGTGTGAGTGAGAGTGTAGTGTGTGTGTGTGTGAGTGAGAGAGTGTAGTGTGTGTGTGTGTGTGTGTGTGTGTAGTGTGTGTGTGTGTGTGTAGTGTGTGTGTCTGTGTGTGTGTAGTGTGTGTGTGTGAGAGAGAGTGTAGTGTGTGTGTGTGTGAGAGAGAGTGTAGTGTGTGTGTGTGTGAGTGAGAGAGTGTAGTGTGTGTGTGTGTGTGAGTGAGAGAGTGTAGTGTGTGTGTGTGTGTGTGTGTGTGTGTGTGTGAGAGAGTGTAGAGTGTGTTTGTGTGTGTGTGAGAGAGAGTGTAGAGTGTGTGTGTGTGTGTGTGAGAGAGAGTGTAGTGTGTGTGTGTGTGTGTGAGAGAGAGTGTAGTGTGTGTGTGTGTGTGTGTGTGTGTGTGAGAGAGAGTGTAGTGTGTGTGTGTGTGTGTGTGTGAGAGAGAGTGTAGTGTGTGTGTGTGTGTGTGTGTGTGTGTGAGAGAGAGTGTAGAGTGTGTGTGTGTGTGTGTGAGAGAGAGTGTAGTGTGTGTGTGTGTGTGTGAGAGAGAGTGTAGTGTGTGTGTGTGTGTGAGAGAGTGTAGTGTGTGTGTGTGTGTGTGTGTGTGTGAGAGAGAGAGAGTGTAGTGTGTGTGTGTGTGTGTGAGAGAGAGTGTAGTGTGTGTGTGTGTGTGTGTGTGTGTGTGTGTGAGAGAGAGTGTAGTGTGTGTGTGTGTGTGTGTGAGAGAGAGTGTAGTGTGTGTGTGTGTATAGTGTGTGTGTGTGAGAGAGTGTAGTGTGTGTGTGTGAGTGAGAGAGTGTAGTGAGTGAGTGAGTGAGTGTGTGAGAGTGTAGTGTGTGTGTGTGTGTGTGTGTGTGTGTGTGTGTGTGTGTGTGAGAGAGAGAGTGTAGTGTGTGTGTGTGTGAGAGAGAGTGTAGTGTGTGTGTGTGTGTGAGAGAGAGTGTAGTGTGTGTGTGTGTGTGTGTGTGTGTGTGTGTGTGTGTGTGTGTGTGTGTGTGAGAGAGAGAGAGAGAGAGAGAGAGTGTAGTGTGTGTGTGTGTGTGTGTGTGTGTGTGTGTGTGTGTGTGAGAGAGAGAGAGAGAGAGAGTGTAGTGTGTGTGTGTGTGTGTGTGTGTGTGTGTGTGTGAGAGAGTGTAGAGTGTGTTTGTGTGTGTGTGAGAGAGAGTGTAGTGTGTGTGTGTGTGTGTGTGAGAGAGAGTGTAGTGTGTGTGTGTGTGTGTGTGTGTGTGTGTGTGTGTGTGAGAGAGAGTGTAGTGTGTGTGTGTGTGTGTGTGTGTGTGTGTGTGTGTGTGTGTGAGAGAGAGAGAGAGAGAGAGTGTAGTGTGTGTGTGTGTGTGTGTGTGTGTGTGTGTGAGAGAGAGTGTAGTGTGTGTGTGTGAGAGAGTGTAGTGTGTGTGTGTGTGTGTGTGTGTGTGTGTGTGTGTGTGTGTGTGTGTGAGAGAGAGAGAGAGAGAGTGTAGTGTGTGTGTGTGTGTGTGTGTGTGTGTGAGAGAGAGTGTAGTGTGTGTGTGTGAGAGAGTGTAGAGTGTGTTTGTGTGTGTGTGTGAGAGAGAGTGTAGAGTGTGTGTGTGTGTGTGTGAGAGAGAGTGTAGAGTGTGTGTGTGTGTGTGTGAGAGAGAGTGTAGTGTGTGTGTGTGTGTGTGTGAGAGAGAGTGTAGTGTGTGTGTGTGTGTGTGTGTGTGTGTGTGTGTGTGAGAGAGAGAGTGTAGTGTGTGTGTGTGTGTGTGTGAGAGAGAGTGTAGTGTGTGTGTGTGTGTGTGAGAGAGAGAGAGTGTAGTGTGTGTGTGTGTGTGTGTGTGTGTGAGAGAGAGTGTGTAGTGTGTGTGTGTGTGTGTGTGTGTGTGTGTGTGTGAGAGAGAGTGTAGTGTGTGTGTGTGTGTGTGTGTAGTGTGTGTGTGTGAGAGAGTGTAGTGTGTGTGTGTGTGAGAGAGAGTGTAGTGTGTGTGTGTGTGTGTGTGAGAGAGTGTAGTGAGTGAGTGAGTGAGTGTGTGAGAGTGTAGTGTGTGTGTGTGTGTGTGTGTGTGTGTGTGTGTGTGTGTGAGAGAGAGAGTGTAGTGTGTGTGTGTGTGTGAGAGAGAGAGTGTAGTGTGTGTGTGTGTGTGTGTGAGAGAGAGTGTAGTGTGTGTGTGTGTGTGAGAGAGAGAGTGTAGTGTGTGTGTGTGTGTGTGTGTGTGTGTGTGTGTGTGTGTGAGAGAGAGAGTGTAGTGTGTGTGTGTGTGTGTGTGTGTGTGTGTGTGTGTGTGTGTGTGTGTGAGAGAGAGAGAGAGAGAGAGAGTGTAGTGTGTGTGTGTGCGCGTGTGTGTGTGTGAGAGAGTGTAGTGTGTGTGTGTGTGTGTGTGTGTGTGTGTGTGTGTGAGAGAGAGTGTAGTGTGTGTGTGTGAGAGAGAGTGTAGTGTGTGTGTGTGTGAGAGAGAGTGTAGTGTGTGTGTGTGTGAGAGAGAGTGTTGTGTGTGTGTGTGAGAGAGAGTGTAGTGTGTGTGTGTGTGTGTGTGTGTGTGTGTGTGAGTGTAGAGTGTGAGTGTAGAGTGTGAGTGTGAGTGTGTGAGTGTGAGTGTGTGTAGTGTGTGTGTGTAGTGTGTGTGTGTGTGTGTGTAGTGTGTGAGCGTGTGTGTGTGTGTGTGAGAGAGTGTAGTGTGCGTGTGTGTGTGTGTGTGAGAGAGAGTGTAGTGTGCGTGTGTGTGTGTGAGTGAGAGAGTGTAGTGTGTGTGTGTGAGTGAGAGAGTGTAGTGTGTGTGTGTGTGAGAGAGAGAGTGTAGTGAGTGTGTGTGTGTGTGAGAGAGTGTAGTGAGCGTGTGTGTGTGTGAGTGAGAGTGTAGTGAGTGTGTGTGTGTGAGAGTGTAGTGAGTGTGTGTGTGTGAGAGTGTTGTGTGTGTGTGTGTGTAGTGTGTGTGTGTGTGTGTGTGCGTGTGTGTGAGAGAGTGTAGTGTGCGTGTGTGTGTGTGTGTGTGAGAGAGTGTAGTGTGCGTGTGTGTGTGTGTGTGTGTGAGAGAGTGTAGTGTGCGTGTGTGTGTGTGTGTGTGAGAGAGTGTAGTGAGTGTGTGTGAGTGAGAGAGTGTAGTGAGTGTGTGTGTGTGAGAGAGAGTGTAGTGTGTGTGTGTGTGAGTGAGAGAGTGTAGTGAGTGTGTGTGTGTGTGTGAGAGTGTAGTGAGTGTGTGTGTGTGAGAGTGTAGTGAGTGTGTGTGTGTGAGAGTGTAGTGTGTGTGTGTGTGTAGTGTGTGTGTGTGTGTGTGTGTGTGTGTGTGTGTGTGTGTGTGTGTGTGAGAGAGTGTAGTGTGTGTGTGTGTGTGAGTGTAGTGTGTGTGTGTGTGTGTGAGTGAGAGTGTAGTGAGTGTGTGTGAGTGAGAGAGTGTAGTGAGTGTGTGTGTGAGTGAGAGAGTGTAGTGAGTGTGTGTGTGAGTGAGAGAGTGTAGTGAGTGTGTGTGTGAGTGAGAGAGTGTAGTGAGTGTGTGTGTGAGTGAGAGTGTAGTGAGTGTAGTGTGTGTGTGTGTGTGTGTGTGTGTGTGTGTGTGTGTGTGTGTGTATAGTGTGTGTGTGTGTGTATAGTGTGTGTGTGTGTATAGTGTGTGTGTGTGTATAGTGTGTGTGTGTGTATAGTGTGTGTGTGTGTATAGTGTGTGTGTGTGTATAGTGTGTGTGTGTGTGTGTGTGTGTAGTGTGTGTGTGTGTGTGTGTGTAGTGTGTGTGTGTGTGTAGTGTGTGTGTGTGTGTGTGTGTAGTGTGTGTGTGAGAGAGTGTAGTGTGTGTGTGTGTGTGAGAGAGAGAGTGTAGTGAGTGTGTGTGTGTGTGTGTGTGTGTGTGTGAGAGAGTGTAGTGAGTGTAGTGAGTGTGTGTGTGAGAGTGTAGTGAGTGTGTGTGTGTGTGTGTGTGTGTGTGTGTGTGTGTGAGAGAGTGTAGTGTTTG